>NC_058404.1:88955567-89003746 GCF_002201575.2 Neomonachus schauinslandi
CTTTCCTTTCCTTTCCTTTCCTTTCCTTTCCTTTCCTTTCCTTTCCTGTTCCTTGCCTCCCTCCCTCCTTTCTCTCCTTCTTTCTCTCTTCCCCTCTTTCTTCCTCTATTTTTCCTTCCCTCCTTCCTTCCTTCCTTCCCTCCCTCCCTCCGTTCCTTCCTTCCTTCCTTCCTTCCTTCCTTCCTTCCTCCTTCCCTTTCTTTCACAAAGGAATACTATACAACCATACAGGAATCTCACATTCATAATATTGTAGTTAAATAAATTAAACACATGAGAATGTATTCTGTATGATTCTAGCTATAAGGAGTCGGAAATAGGCCATACTGATCTAAGATGATAGTTGAGTGTTTACTAAGGGCTAACACTAATGTATGTAAAGGAGACATCCAGGGGATATAAATATTCTATAACTTGGTCTGTTACATGAATGTATGTACATGTAAAAATTCATCAACCACTACACTAAAGATTTGTGGATTTTACTATAGTCAATGAGAACTGCACTTTTTTTTTAGGATGTAACTTGGGAAAATTTCAGGCTCTTTAGAGAAGTCCACACATATATCATGGCATCAGAATAAAATATTTTTCTAGTTTGCTTAATGTTTATTAGAAATGGAGTTTTATTTATTTTATCATTTTTGAAAGATATTTTTTCTGGATATAGAATTACAGTTTGATTTTTTCTTTCAGTATTTTAAAGATATTGTGTCTCTGTCTTTTCACTTGCGTTGTTCCTGAGAAGAAATATACTGTCATCTTTATATTTATTTTTGAATACCTCATTGTTTTTATTCTGTGGCTGCTTTTAGGGTTTTTTTTATCACTAACTTTGTGCAACTTGGTTATAGTTATGTTATGGCTTGATGTAGTTTTTTTGTGTGTGTTTCTAGTGCTTAAGATTGTTGAGATTCTTGGATCTCTGGGTTTATAGTTTTAATCAAATTAGGAAAAATCTTTATTTTTTTATTTTTTTAAGATTTTATTTATTCATTTGAGACACAGAGATACAGAAAGAGAGAGAGAAAGCATGAGCAGGGAGAGAGGCAGAGGGAGAGGGAGAAGCAGGCTCCTCGCTGAGCCAGGAGCCCGATGCGGGGCTCGATCCCAGGACCCTGGGATCATGACCTGAGCCGAAGGCAGACGCTTAACCATCTGAGCCACCTGGGAGCCCCCAAATTAGGAAAAATCTTAAGCACTATTTCTCTCCATATTTTTGCCCTTCTTTCTCTCTTAGGTACTCAAATTACATATGTACATAATTTGCTTGGGGTCATTTAGCAGTTTATTGAAACTCAGTTAAAATTCTTTTTTGGGGGGGGGTCTTTGTTCTTTCATAGTTTCTATTGCTATGTCTCCAAGTTCACCAGTTTTTTTTCATCAATGTCTGATTGTTACTTCCATTCCCTGTATAGAGAGATTGTAATTTCCATTTCTAAAAGTTTGACCATGAAATGTTTTTAGTATTTTCTGTCTGTATTTAATATATTTGATCTTCCCCTAGATTCATCAGCATATGAGATTCAGTTACAATAATTTTACTGTACTTGTCTGTTAATTGTAACATTAGTATCAGTTCCAGGTTGGTTTTAAATTATTGATTTTTCCCTCCATTATGGGCATATTTTCCTGCTTCTTTGCCTTCCTGGTAATTTTTATTGGATTCTATGATTGCTAATGTTTCATTGTTTAGTACTGGATAGTTTATATATTCCTATATTCTTTAATTTTGTTCTGAGATGAAAATAAATAAACTTGGAAACAGTTTGATCCTTTTGGATCTGGTTTTGAGGTTTGTAGGCAGACTGGGTAATGTTTATTCTAGAGTTAATTGTTCCTCAATAGGGAGACAAGACTTTTGAGTACTGTATATGTGATTCAGTTTTTCCAGTCTGGCTGGTGGCAGTAGGCACTACTCCTATCCTGTGTAAGCTCAGGATATGGTTTACTCATCCCTTTATTTATTTATTTATTATTCAAGTACAATTAACATACAGAGTTATATTAGTTTCAGGTGTATAATATAATGATTCCATACATTACTCAGTACTCATCATGACAAGGGTACTGTGTATTCCTAATCCCTCCATCCATTTCACCCATTTCTCCACCATCTCCCTCTGGTAACCATCATTTTATTCTCTATATTTAATAGTCTGGGTTTTTTGTTTTTGTTTTTGTTTTTTGTCTTTGTTTGTTTTGTTTCCTAAATTCCACGTGTGAGTGAAATCATATGGTATTCGTCTTTTTTCAACTGGCTTATTTCACTTAATGTAATACCCTGTAGATTCATCCATGTCATTGCCAGTGGCAAGGTTTCATTCTTTTTTATGGCTAAATAATATTCCATTGTGTACATACCATATCTTCTTTATCCATTCATCTACTGATGGACACTTGGTCTGTTTCCATATCTTGGCTACTATAAATTATACTGCAATAAACATAGAAGTGCATATATCTTTTCAAATTATCTCTACTCATCCATTTAGATCTAGAGCTAGCCAGTTCTCTGTACATCCCCTCTTCTCTAATACCTCTCTATACTCTTCTATGTGATCTCTAGCCACCTTGATCTCCTCTAATTCTCATCTCCACTTCCTCATCCCAGAGAATCCACCCACTAGTTCTAGTACTTTCTATTCTAGAAACTGGCTTAAAAACTCATGGTGTAGGCTTCGGCAATTGTAGAGCTCATTTAGTTTGTTTCCTGCCTCTTAGGAATCACGAATTTTCACTGCTTGATGGCCATGGGACAGTTGGTTTATTTATAAAGTTTTTTAGGTGTTTCGCATGAGAGGCTAAATGTAGAAGCAGAAGTCAATATACAATATTGAGGGAAAAAAATAACTGCTAAAATGAAGTACTTGATATAAATATGATAAAGTATTTAACCTAAATAATTCTGGAAGTTAATTCACCAAGTACTTCCTTCATACATAAGAAAGCATCTATAAAATACATAATAGTGCACTGGGTACAATGACCTTATTCTAAAGTTAGATTTTGAATAGGAATGGAACTCCCAGTAGGGGTTCATAGTGTTTGGAGGAGGGATTGTTTGTTTTGTTTTTGTTTTTGTTTATATATATATATAGCTCATTATTTCTTCAGTTTGGAAAATTCTTTGGAATTAACTTGTAAAATATTGATTTTAATCTGTTTACTTTCATCATCTCTGGAAGCAAAATATGTTTGATATTTTACTATACTCTTATCTCTTTCCATCTGTTGGGAATTTTTAAAACTTTCATTTCTCTGTGAATTTCTCTGTAAAAATTTTCTGACCTATCATCCAAATTGCCAACTTTTCTCTCTCTCTCTCTCTCCTTTTTTAAAGATTTATTTACTTACTTGAGAGAGAAAGAGACAGAGAGTGAGTAGGTGGAAGGGCAGAGGGAGAGAATCTTCAAGCAGATTCTCTGCTGAGTACAGAGCCCTGTGTGGGGCTTGATCCCACAACCCATGAGATCACAACCCATGAGACCAGGACCTGGGCTGAAACCAAGAGACAGATGTTTAACTGACTGAGTAACCCAGGTACCCCTTGCCCACTTCCTTTTTTCCTATGTTTAATATGCTACTAACTGCTTCTATTGTATTTTAATTTGAGTCATAATATTTTTCAGTTATAGATTATCTATTTTATTTCTATAGTATTCAATTACCTGATTTCCTAAATAAGACAATGCTTATTTCTTGCAATTCCAAAAACATAATTGTTGAATAAATAGAATTTGTACAAAATGATATATTCTTAGTTAACTGAAGATAATATATTAAAAACCAGTGGTAGTTTGAATCATGTATAAAATTAATGATAAAAAATTACCACAATCTCCCCTTATTTAATATAGGTATAGTCAAACATTTAACCAAAATAGCCCTAACAAAAATATGTACAAAATATTTATATCACAAGTTAGGAAACAAATTTAATATATGTTGTATTAGTTTCCTCTTGCTGCTATAATAAATTACCACAAACCTAGTGACTTAAAACAAATTTATTCTGTTACAGATCTGGAAGATAGAAGTTCAAAGTGAGGTCAAGGTGTCAGTAGGGCTGGTTTCTATTGGAGACTCTGGAAAGAATCTTTTTTTTTTTGCCTTTTTCAACTTCTAGTGGGCCTATATATTCTTTGACTGTGGCCCCTTTCTCCATCTTCCATATTTATATATACATACATATACATAACTCTTGTGAAATACTCTAATCTCTTGCTTCTGTGAGCATTTTGATTTTTTCTCTGTGACTTTTTTTTATGTCACTTTTATAAGAATTGTTGTCATTACATTAGCTTACCTGAACAATCCAGAAAAATCTCCCCATCTCCACCATCATTGACTTAATTATAGCTACAAAGTCCTTTTTGCCATATAACATTCACGGGTTGTAGGGATTAGATTGAGGACATATTTGGGAGTCTATTTAGCCTACCACACATGTCTTGGGCCACTGTGTACAATGATCCCATTGCAGAATTGTAGTTGGAATAACAATATACAGTGAAAATAAATTAAATATACCCATAATTTTTCACAAATGTAAATTACTTTGGATCACCTTAAATCGTTTATGTTTTCCTATAGTCACTGTTTTTTTTTCTTATTAATTTAATACTTATATCCCAGTCCTAATCAAGTAGTCTTTGTGTCTCTAAAAGCAGTACTGTATTTATCTATGGATCCTGGTTTACAGTCTTGACTTCATAATAATCTCCTCATAAGTCTTGTGAAACTCAATCAGTGTGGTTTAAAATAAAAGGATTTTTTTAAAAAATTAAAAATTTTATTTATTTATTAGAGAGAGAGTGAGAGAGCACAATCAAGGGGGGTGACAGAGGGAAAGGGAGAAGCAGACTCCCTACTGTGCAGGGAGCCCAATGAGGGACTCAATCCCAGGACCCTAGGGTCATGACCTGAGCCAAAGGCAGACACCTAACTGACTGAGCCATCCAGGCACCCCAAAATAAAAGGATTTTTGTAAAACTTATCTGAGGAAGATTTTGTTAATTTAAATTTCAAAAAAGGTTATTTGTATGTTATGGATATTGACAAACTGATTCTAAAGTTTAAGTGGAAAAACAAAAGACCCAGAATAGCCAACGATATTGAAGAAGAACAAAGTTGGAAGAGTAATGTTACCCAACCTCAAGACTTGCTATAAAGTTATGATAATCAAGTCAGTGTGGTATTGGTGAAAGAATAAATGAATAGATCATTAGAACAGAATAGAGACCCAAAAATATTCCCACATAAATATAGTCAATTGAACTTGGATAAAGGAGCAAAAGCAATACAATGGAGCAAAGATAATCTCCTCAACAAATGGTGCTGGAACAACTGGACATCCACATGAAAAAAGTGAATCTAGACAAAGACCTTATATCCCTCATAAATATTAACTCAAAATAGATCATAGGTTTAATATAAATGCAGAATTATAGAACTAGAAGATAACAGGAGAACGCCTAGATAACCTTGGATATAACAATGAGTTTTTAGTCACAGCACCAAAGACATGATCTATGGAAGAAATAATTATTACCTAGAGTTCACTAAAATTAAAACAACAACAGCAACAACAAAACCCCTCAATTCTGTGAAAGACATTATCAAGAGAATAAGACAAACCACAGACTGGGAGAAAACATTTGCAAAAAAATACATTTGATAAAAGATTGTTGGGACGCCTGGGTGGCTCAGTCGGTTAAGCGTCTGCCTTCAGCTCAGGTCATGATCCCAGGGTCCTGGGATCGAGTCCCGCATCGGGCTCCCTGCTCCGCGGGGAGCCTGCTTCTCCCTCTGCCTCTGCCTCTCTCTCTCTCTCATGAATAAATAAATAAAATCTAAAAAAAAATACATTTGATAAAAGATTGTTATTCAAAATATGCAAAGAACTCTTAAAAATCAATGATAAGAAAACAAAAACCCAATTAAACAATGCACTAAACACCTTAACAGACACCTCACTGAGGAAGATACACAGGTGGCAAGTGAGCATTTGAAAAGATGCTTGACATCATATGCCATCAGGAAATGAAAATTAAAACCACAGTGAACATACCAGTTGGTTCAAATAATCAAAAAGCCCTTTAAAAATATTTGTTTATAATGTTCTTCGTTCATTATTTTAAAGGCTGTTATTTTTTAATTAAAACGAGATACATGGGCACACTCTTATTGGGAGGTCCATTTAGACTACTTATGTTCAAATCCTAGTACCTTTGAGAAATTGTGTGACCTTGTACTGTTTACTTAGCTTCTTCAAGCTACAGCTGTTCCATCTGTATAATGGAGATAATAATGGCCCTAGTTCACAACAGTATTATGATAATCTACATAATTTGCTTGGTGCCTAGTATAATCCTGATTAATTTTCAATATTGATTACCAAGAGAATTTGAAAGTAGTCTTTTTGATTAGTTTTTAATCCTTTAAAACTACTTGAAACTGCCTCTGCCTCTTTCCATTAAACAACCTCAGCAAGCATATGCAAGTGTTTAACTTAACAAGCATATATTGTGATCAGAAAATCTGCTCATCTGACATGTGAAATGGACATGTGCAATGGAAATGTAATGTACACAAACCAAAAGATTCATTATATCCTTTACATTTATTGTTCTGAACCACTTAGAGAGTCAGCATGACTTACATCATTGCAATATTGTAAAAAGGAAACTCTAAATATGGCCTAAATGTGGAGTTGGTTTGTTAAAGTTATATAAAATATAATGCTATTTTTGATAGATGTCAGTAAATGATTTTCTTATCAAAGAACAGCTAATATGCCAATTTAATGATTTCAGCTGGTTAGCTAAAAGTGATGTGATAACAGATGTGTTTAGAAGACAAAATTGAAGAATTTGTCTTTTTCCTCTGCTTCTGATTAAACCGAAATAAGTCTTCAGCTCTACTGAGCTGTTTTCTATATCCTTCAACAAACATGTAACTAAATTCTTTCCTGTCAGCCAGCATTGAGTGTCTTCTGCCTGTGGGGTGCACTCTCTCCACTATTTAAAAACAAACAAACAAACAAACAAAAGACTCTAAAAGGAAGGACGTTTATGTGAGAGAAAGGCCACAAAGAAAAAAGGGAAAAAGTGTGCTGCTCATTGTGTCATCACATTGGGGAAAAAGGGAAACTTAACTCTGGGTAAAACTAAATCACTGCAAAAACATAAATTTATTTCATACCTTGAGGTCTTAATTTCAGAAGTTAAAATATCATGAATGAAACAGAATAAACATACATATAATGGTTTCCATAGGTGGCTAGTGGACTTCCCTTTTACTTTTTTGCTAGAGTTAAGGATTAAAAAAAAAAAAAAGTATTGAATTCAATTTCCTCTTTTTTAAAGGATCTATATTGGTTATAAATTTATAACAGTGAATTGGGTGGGAGTATGTGTAGGGGAGGCTTCTTACCTTCCTGCAATTGCAATAATTTTAGAAACAGGTTTGGGACATCTTGTTTTATTACCATTTTATTCTTGGTAAAAGCACATGAAAATGTTTGGCCTCTCACTGGAGTTGTGTTTTTAAAAAAAGCACATTATGAACATTATATAACATATGTATTTTCTTTCAACCTAGAAAAGCTTTTTGTCATAAAAAGAAAATGAGGAGTATTATTAGGTGCTACAATAAAAGGATGAACTAAGGAGCTGCTCTTGGCCTTATTCATGTAATCTCATTTTAAGTAATGGTGCTGGAATCAGAATAAAGAACATAAGCAGGAAAGCCTGTGGTATTTTCTAATGACTAAGCTTCAGTCGACCTCTCAAATCATCCTGATATTAAATTATGAATCTCTCTGATAGATGTTCCTAACCCAGCTCTGACAAAGATCCTAAAATAAAACACAGTGGTACCACAATATTTCCTCATTGTAACCCAATTTCCCTCAGATAAACAGCTTTTATGCCAAATAGAATATGAGGGAAGAAGACAATGTTTATAAGAAAAGAAACAGAAAAGATTCAAAGGTGTTTGGGGAGTGTGTTTCAGGATGTATTTATATGGGCCAAACTATACTCTTAATCTTTTTATCTTCTAAACAGAGAGGGCTACAGGTAGGAGTGTAAGGAAGTATCATTGTTATTAGAACAATGTACTGTGATGGATTAGTGCTCAAGCTCCTGAGAGTGACCCAGTATGAGAAAGGCAAGACAGCGTATTTCAGTACATTGATAAGACCAGAGAATGTAGCACGACTGACTGGATGCCTAGCATAGTATTAGCAGCTGGTAGTGATGGGGGCACCTTGAAAAACTATTATGCCTTATATATCAATGTTAAGTAGACTTGACAAGGCATCATGTAATAACATGTGAGAACAGAAAAAATTGTTCATGAACTTGCGAGAGCCCAGAGAGGAACTTGTATGTAATGTGGTTTAAACTTGGTGGGGAATCAAAGGAAGTAACTTGTGCAAAGGTTCCACAGAAATTGCTTTAATCTTGAAAATATTATTTGAGACATTTCTTATGGTGTTATCCTATATACAAATATAGTATGTTAATTAATAAATATTTTTCTATCTAGTATTTTATTTTGAGAAAACTAATACAGTTGACAAATCTAAAAAAAAATAAAGCACCTTTAGAAGTCAATAATGTACATAATGAATCGAATCCTTCCTTGTCTGTACCTCGGTATCTTTGTTTCTTTACTTAATAAACCTTTGAAGAGAGTTTGCTCATAGCTAGGCACTGGGTACAAAATGACAAAACATGGCTGATAACATTGGAGAGTAACGTCAGTAAAGCAGTTGTAATGAAGTGGTAAATAAATACTTGGTATAGAAAATAAATTGACACAAGAGTACTTTTATTGCCAAATTATGATCAGATTTATGCCAAAAAGTTCCTGGAGAGAACAACCGTCTTTAAGAGATTCCCCATAATAATTCAGCTGCATTTCTCTGGTAAAATATAACACTAATCAGCAACATTGCAAATATTGGCCAGAGGAAACTATATCATTGGGAGATGTGAGCTAAAAATGGCTGGACGCTTGAAACAATAGGAATAATGAAGGCAAATTGCGAAGCTGGCAATTCGGAGTATTTAATGAGAATATTGGGTATTCGGTAAATATCCTGATAGGTAGTTTTCTCTTACAGAGGAAGTAAAGTTTTATGATGAAGTCAAGAGTCTTATGTTTTAATGAGATTTGATTATATGAGACATTTTCATTATATTGCTCATAAAGTTGTAATTTTTCTTATAATTAAGTTACAAAAAGCCCACCTTAAAATTTGGGTATTTTATTACTTGTGGGTAATAAAATGTCAAATGACATGACATGAAATATGCTGACAATATTGATTAATATTAGACCTGGCAATACCATGTTGTCTTTATTTATGCACTGTTTAAGTAGATTATTTTGGATAGTTATACAGTTGCTAGACATAATGTCCATTAAACATTTTGGTGAAAGTATTGACTATATCTTAACAAGATTTAAGATTCTGAGATTTATTATATATCCACAGTAATTTAGATTATGTCTTTTTGCCAGTGAAATAGACACATGGATCAATAGAACAGAATAGAGAATCCAGAAATAGATTGTTTAACAGATAGATTGTTTAACAGATAGACTGTTTAACATTTCTATAGTATGACATTTTGATAGTTTCCAGTTTGGGGCCATTACAAATAAAACTTACATGAACAATCATTTACACATTTTCTGTAGGCATAAATTTTCATTTTTCTAGACTGCAAAAAAAAAAAAAAGGTTGGGCTTGCTGGTATGTCTATGTTATATATTTTTTTCAAGAAACTACCAAAATATTTTCCAGAACGACTGTATCATTTTATATTCCCAACACCACAGTATGAGAGATCCAGTTTCTCCACATTCTTGACAACATTTGAAATTGCCACTGTTTTGTTTTGTTTTTTAGCTGTTTTAATAGGACTGTAGTGATATTTCCCTGTTGTTTTGATTTGCATTTCCCTTAATAGACAGTGATGTTGAGCATATTTTCATGTGCTTTTTTGCCATCCACATATCTTCTTTGGGAAAAAAAAAAATGTCTCCTCATGTCTTTGTCCATTTTTTAACTTGGATTTTTTTGTTGTTTTTTACTTTTGAGTTTTGAGAGTTCTTTATATATTCTAGATATGAGTCCCTTGTCAAGTATGTGCTTTATAAATATTTTCTCCCAGTATGTAACTAGGTTTTTCATTCTCTTAACAGAATATTTTGCAGAACAAACTTTTGTTTTGTTTTTAATAAGATCCAATATATTGATTTTTTTTTTTTAAAGGATCTTGCTTTTGGTATCAAGTGTAAGAACTGTTCTCTAAGCCTTAGGTCCCAAACATTTTTTTTGTTTTCTTTTAAAAGTTTTAAAATTTTTATCTTACACATAATTCTACAATTCATTCTGAGATAATTTTTTTGGTGTGAGATTTAGGTCAAGTCCCTTTTATTTGCCTGTGGATATCCAATTGCTCTAATACCATTTGTTTTAAAGGCCCTGCTTTCTGAGTTTAATTCTTTTGCATTTTTGTCAAAAATAAGTTGGGTGGAGCACAGAGGAGTTTTAGGGCAGTGAAACTGTTGTGTAAGATTTTAAAAAATGGATATATGTCATTATGCATTTGTCAAAACCCATAGAATATACAACATCAAGAGTGAACCTTAATGTAAACTATTGACTTTGAATTATAATGATGTATCAATGTAGATTTATTGTTTATAACAAAAGTACTACTGTTGTGGGAGATATTGAAAGTGAAGGAGGCTATGCATGTGTAGGATTGGGGTGGATACAAAATCTACCTCTTTTTTTTTTTAAGATTTATTTATTTATTTGAGAGAGCGAGAATGAGAGAGAGTACATGAGAGGGGGGAGGGTCAGAGGGCAGGCTCCTCGCTGAGCAGGGAGCCCGATGCGGGACTCGATCCCGGGACTCCAGGATCATGACCTGAGCTGAAGGCAGTTGCTTAACCAACTGAGCCACCCAGACGACCCCAAAATCTACCTCTTCAACAAGCTGGTACATTCATCCCATGGAATACTACTCAGCAATAATGAAGAATGAAGTATTGCTACATGCAGCAACTTGGATGTATCTCAAGGGAATTTTATACTGAGTATAAAAAGCCAGTGTCGAAAGTTCCTCAAAAAATTAAAAATAGAACCACCATATGATCCGGCAATCCCATTTCTAGGAATATATCCAAAGGAAACAACAGCTAACTCAGAAAAGATATCTGCAATCCCATGTTCATAGCAGCATTATTTACAATGACCAAGAGATGGAAACAACCTAAGTATGTACTGAGAGATGAAAAGATAGAGAAGGTGTGGTATACATATATATACAAGGGAATATCATCCAGTACCTCCCCACCCCCACCCCTGGCAAACCTGGCCTTCAGGCAGAACTGGAGGAAGGTACAAACTTCCAGGTATAAGTTAAATAAGTGCTAGGGATATAATGTACAATATGATGACTATGATTAACATTACTGTATGGTACATGGGAAAGTTGTTAAGAGAGTAGATCTTAAGAGTTCTCATCACAAGGAAAATTTTTAAAATTTCTTTTATTTTATCTGTATGAGATGATGGATGCTAACTAAACCTATCATGTGATCATTTCACAATATATGTAAATCAAATCATCGTGCTGTGCAACTTAAACTTGTATAGTGATGTATATCAATTATTTCTCAATAAAACTGGGTTGGAAATGTGAGCTGCTGCTGAAAAAATATTGTCTTGTAAACATAGAAAACTTAAAGTCCTAAATCATCTTTCAAGGAGAAAAGATTAAAAGAAAAAAATACTGTATGAATTCATTCATGTAACATTTTCCAAATGACAAAATTATAGAGATGAAGAACAAATTAGTAAATGTCAGTGTTCAGATATAGTAGGGTAAGAGGATAGATATGACTGTGAAGGATATCATGAAAGAGATCTTTGTGTTGATGAAATTATTCTGCATTTTGATTGCAGTGTTGGTAACATTAATTTACACATCTGATAAAATGACTTGGAACTATTCATACACATTGTACCAATGTCAATTTCCTGGTTTTGATATTTTGATATTTTGATATTTTGCTATAGTTAGGTTCCCCAACTGGGGGAAACTGAGTGAAGAGTACACAGGGTCTCTGAAACTTCCTGTGTATCTACAATTATTTTAAAAAGAAAAGTTGAAAAAAGAAAATAAAACATGAAATTAATATTTAATCCAATGGCCCAAATATTATTTCATTGTACAATCAAGACAAATGTACCAATTAAAAGAACATAATTTCCCACATTCTATTTGAGTCTATCTTTGAACTTTCTAACTCTATTCTACTAATCTCTGTGTGGGTCCTCTAAACAGTACCACACTCATGATTATTGTAGATTTATAGCACAACTTGAGGTCAGGTAGTGATAATTCTCCCATTACAGGTGAACCTTTTAATTTCTGCAGTCAGAAAGCTTTAAAATACTAGAAAAGTTTAATTATATCTTCTAAGTATACTCTGTACCAATGTCTTCAAATTCACTTTCTTTTTTATTTTATTTAGCTCTGATTTCATCTAGTGTAGTTGTCCAAAATTGCTCAGTGCAAGTTCTGTCATGAGGCTATAGGAAACCATTTACATATTTCAATAGCGAAATTCAAAAGAGGGGCTCCTGGCTGGCTCAGGCTGTTAGGCGTCTGCCTTTAGCTCAGGTCATGATCCCAGGGTCCTGGAACTGAGCCCTGCATCGGGCTCTCTGCTCAGGGGGGAGCCTGCTTTTCCTTCTGCCTGCAGCTCAGCCTGCTTGTGCTCTCCCTCTGTGTCAAATAAATAAAATCTTAAAAAAATTCAAAAGATAAGTTGATAATAAATTATAATAATGAAGATATGCACCAAATTTTAAAACAAAGAATTTCACCATTGTGATACTGCTCAGGATAGATTGAAATTTAGTATCATATATGCAAATCTTAAAGTTTATCCAAGAGAATATAATCACTAAAGTTCCAAGAGAATTTGATGTATTAGATTTATAAGGTAAAATTAAGAAAAGGATTAAAATAGTTTCCAACTCCTTTTGAATTTAATTTTACACACATACATCAAGTATAACTTATGAGTAAATGGATCAGATATAAAAATTTGTGTGTGAATAAAAAAAAAGAAGAAGAAATGAAATTATTTTTGTTCCAGGTGAGACATACTGTTTTCTTTCTTGGCTCTCTCCCTTGATCTTCAGCTTTCAGTCTCTTGCAATTCACATGAGTGATAAGACTTCAAGAACACATAGGTATGGGAACCAATAATTATAAAATTAAAATAGGTTTCTAACAACAATTTGTATGACAGAATTTATAACCTTTATATGTATTTGCCAACTCCTTTGATGTTCTTTCTTCTGAGGAAATAGCAAATTATAGGCGTAGTATCTGCAACATGGTAGAGCACAATTCTGAATACAAACAAAAATGATACTGAGACCAATGATCTTAGAATATTAAACGTTTCGTATCTGGAAGAAATTCCAAAGGATAGCTTTGAGGAATATTTGTATAGTTATTCCATACTCTTATTACTTCATTTATTTATAGTTCAGTGGAAGAGAAGAGAACCCAGAGTAAAGCCTCACAAATAAGCCCAAGTGTTTTCTGACAAAGGTCCTAAAGCACAGTTCAGTGGAGGAGAAAGAACAATTTTTTCAGCAAATAGTGCTGAAGCAATTTGATGTTTATAGATAAAACAAGACAAATGAATAGTTACATTTCCTCCTACAGGAGATATAGGGGCTAAGCAATACTATCTATGTTTTTTTTTTTTTTAAGATTTTATTTATTTTACAGAGAGCACAAGCAGAGGGAGAGAGAGGGAGAAGCAGGCTCCCTGCTGAGCAAGGAGCCCGATGTGGGACTCGATCCCAGGACCCTGGGATCATGACCTGGGCCGAAGGCAGCTGCTTAACCAACTGAGCCACCCAGGCGCCCCAATACTATCTATGTTTTGATTTACAGTTTATTGCCAATTAGATTGCTTTTAGTTGTAACTAACAGAAAATGCAAGTAAATCATCTGAAACAATGAAGACTTATTGGGTCATTCAACTAAAGAGCTAGATCTAGTTCAGAAAACAGACTTGGTTTGATCTGGAATCTGGCTTTGTTTTTCTCCAATTCTCATGTATCTGCCTCTGTTTGGATATTGGTTTCATGTTCAATCTGGATCCCTTATAGATGAAGATGACTAGAGAAAACATCTATCCTCACTAACATTGAAAGAAGTTTTGAGGCTTTGTGCTTCCCAAACTATTCATTCAATGCCTGTTATCTGTGGAATGATATGTGATAATTAGATTGGTCTGGTTACCTTAATAATTTGATTGGCTCAGAAGCCAAGTGACTGGGGTTCCTGAAAATGAATATGAAGTTAATTCTGCCTAACCAACTGCGTGCTGTTTTTTTTTTTTTAAAGATTTTATTTATTTATTTGAGACAGAGAGAATGAGATACAGAGAGCATGAGAGGGAGGAGGGTCAGAGGGAGAAGCAGACTCCCTGCCGAGCAGGGAGCCCGATGCCGGACTCGATCCAGGGACTCCAGGATCATGACCTGAGCCGAAGGCAGTCACTTAACCAGCTGAGCCACCCAGGCGCCCTGCGTGCTGTTTTTATAAGGAGGTTGTTGAGAAGTGATTGTTGTGATGATATATGCTGGATATTTTGTATCTTTTTCTCAATCAGAGAGACAAAGTAAGCCATGAAATTGGGACAAATTATGGTTGAGATTTGGTTGCAGTGTTACAGCTAAAATCCTTGAGCACCTGCTTGGACAATGGGAATTTTTTTTTTTTTTTCTGTAAAGAACTGGGAAGATATAGATGAGAAAGAAAAAGAAAAAGGAAAATAATGTAATTGAAAATACTGTGTATCTCAGTTGCTGGTGCTGTCAGAATTTTGTGAAGAACATGTTATTTTTAAGAACATGTTTATGAATATTTGATACTTTATATGAAACATTGACAGTACACTGAGACTTGTAGAACAGATGAAAAGTGAACCAGGCAGAAAGTGAAAAAAGAAAATGCTTGACTCAACTGGGCATGAAAAATAAGCACACGTATTTCACTAAAATATGACATTCACTCCTGACTCCCACTATTCTCCCACTAAGATATTTAGGTATAAACAAGTTGCAACAGAATAATATGGTACATATTTTGGAATACATACAGAATCAAAAATGGTTTTATAATGGCCAGTGTAAAATATTTAAATAATCAACTATATTAGAAAATGTCATGGAGTTAGAGCAGGGGTTAAGAACAGAATTAAAGACTACTTTCCTACCCTTGAAGTGCATGAACATAGAGATGAGGATCATAATCTGAAGTGGAGCCGAGGTAGCAAGTCCAGAAATGTGTTATTCATTTCCCTATAAAGATAAAATGAGAATGAATGTGTGGGATCAAAAGAGGGAGGAAAGTCAGAAGGTGCCAAGGAGCTCAGAGCCACTAAAAGACTAAAAAGTAGTCTGACCTAAAGAAATTCCAGGGATTCTATTTGTTTTTGACAGGTTTCAATGAAAAAGCATGGTGAGAAGAGTGACATCTAATACATTTATATATATATATATATATATATATATATATATATATATGTTAATGGACTGAGCATGTTCAGTTGAACCTCCTTCAATTTTTGAGCCAGCATGACCCAGGGACAGATTTGTTTCCTCCCATCTCTCAGTCAAAACCCTCAGCAGGCTTTTTCTTTTTTAGAATTTGACAAAGTGATTCTAAAACATATATGAAAATGATAGCTAAGAACAGTTTGAAAAATAATACAGTTGAAGGATTATGCTACCAGCTTTCAAGACTTTCTGTAAAGTTACAGTTTTCTAATGGTGAAAGGACTGACAGATCTACTAATGGAACATAAGGACACTCAAAATAAACTCACTCATATATGGTCATTTTTATTTTTTATTTTTTTTTTTATTTATTTATTTTTTTTAAGATTTTTATTTATTTATTTGAGACAGAGAGAATGAGAGAGAGAGAGCACATGAAAGGGGGGAGGGTCAGAGGCAGAAGCAGGCTCCCTGCCGAGCAGGGAGCCCGATGCGGGACTCGATCCAGGGACTCCAGGATCATGACCTGAGCCGAAGGCAGTCGCTTAACCAACTGAGCCACCCAGGCGCCCATATATGGTCATTTTTAAAAAACAAATGTGGTAAGCTAACTTAATGGGGAAAGGACGGACTTTCCATCAAGTGGTGATGGGTAAACTAGACATCTACCATATGTTAAAAAAAAAAAAGATTATGGACAAGTATTCCATATTATGCCAAAAATTAAGTTCAGATGGATCATATAGCTAAATGTAAATTATAAAGGTCCCACAAGAAACTACAAGGCAATATCTTAGATACGATACAAAAAGCACAAACAATAGAAATAGAAATAACGCATCAAACCTCATCAAAACTAAACAATTTTTTAAAAGTCACTGTTAATAAAAAGAAAAGAAAAGCCATATACTAGGGTATAGGATGATATTTACCATATAAATATCTAATTAAAACTTGTATCCCTAACAATATATAGATCCAGAATAAAATATCTATATAGATGATATAGATATAATAGATGATATAGATATAATAAAATATCATATATAGATGATATAGATATAGATAGATCTATACCTATACCTATAGACATAGATATCTTGAAAATCATCAATAAAATTACAATCCAATATCACAGAGGATTACTTGGAAAAAGAAAGACTTCAAAAAAGGAAATATATAAATGGCCAATGAAAAGACACTTGATATAATTAGTCTAGAGGGAAATTAAAATTAAAACCACAAGGAGATTATACTTCACACCCCCAAGGATGTTTAAAATCAAAGGGATTGATAATACCAAGTGTCTTAGAGGATGTAAGAGTATGAAATCATAAAAATTTGGAAAATAGTTTGACATTTCCTCATAAAGTTAAATATATACCTGCAACATAATCCAGTAATTCCATTCCTAAGTATTTACCTAAATAAAATGGAAAAAAAAATGTACAGAAATGTTCACAGAAGCTTTAATCATAATAAACAAAAATTGATGAAAGACTGTTCATCTTCAGGTAAATGGATATTCATTTATATAATGGAATATCACCTTGCAATTAAAAGGAGCAAAGTACTGCTTTTCTAAAAGGATGAAGAAAGGGGCGCTGGGTGGCTCAGTTGGTTAAGCGACTGCCTTCGGCTCAGGTCATGATCCTGGAGTCCCAGGATCGAGTCCCACATCGGGCTCCCTGCTCAGTGGGGAGTCTGCTTCTCCCTCTGACCCTCTCCCCTCTCATGCTGTTTCTCTCTCTCTCTCTCTCTCTCTCTCTCTCAAATAAATAAATAAATAAAATCTTTAAAAAAATAAAAGCGTGAAGAAGAGTATAATTTGATTGAGTAAAAGAAACCTGACACACACTAAAATGTGCCCTACATATTTACAGTTAATATATATTAAGTTCTCAGGGTGCCTGAGTGGCTCAGCTGGTTAAGCATCTGCCTTCAGCTCAGGTCATGGTCCCAGGGTCCTGGGATGGAGTCCAGCATCGGGCTCCTTGCTCAGCGGAGATCCTGCTTCTCCCTCTCCCTTTTCCTGCCACTCCCTCTGCTTATACCAATCCCCTCCCCACCCCCTGCCCCGTGTCAAATAAATAAATAAATTTTTTAAAGAATATATTAAGTTCTCAACCGGCAGAACTAAGATTTGAAGAAAAATATCAAGTCAGTGGTTGCCCGGGGTTGAGGGGCAGAGAGAGAGAATTCGATGGGTATAAGAAACTTTTGGGCATGATGGAATATGTATCTTGTTGAGATGGTGCTTAAACAAATTAGGCTTATACCTGTCAGTACCTATCAATCTGCAAACTTCAAATCTGTGCACTTTATTTTATGAAAATCATACTCAATGAATTGATTACAAAAATGACAAAAATAATCCTAAAAAACTTAGACTTTGTGCAGTATAGAGCTATAATTCTTTTTCACTAAGTAGCCCAAAGTGATCTTACAAAACCTAAAGAAATTGGGAAGCTTGAAAACAATGAATGCTAGTAGGGAAACAAAAGCTTTTGCACACTTTATCGTTCATAAAAATTTTAAAAATTATTTTCGCATATTGTAATTGATGGAAGAGTTTTGGAGGCTTGAGGCTCTTAGGATTGCCACTGTTGGCAGATAGCAGAGGCAGAAGAAACAGGGAGATACATAGATTAATAGGCTTTATCTTTGCTTTATAAATCACTTTGGATTTGAAAACATACAAATAATATTAATAAGAATGACTAGGACTTTGGAGTAATAAGAGAAAGCCAGACAAGCTTTTTACTTCAAAACACGTCATGCTTGACTAAGAATAAGCGAAGTCTCTAGCAAAAAGCTCAAGTTTAGCTTGAAATATTGTCCCTGTGAAAATTATGAATTTTGTGAAACATCTTCCCTCAGATGTATCTCCTTCTCCTTCTTTTGCTCTCTTTCTCCCTCTCTTTCTTCCTCTTTTTATTAATAGCATAAATCCTTATCAATAAGTTGGATTGTCCCATGTTCTCATTTTAATGTATTTCATATATTACGTGCTGCTATTATTTTTAAATGAAAAGCGATCCATTGTTACAAATTATAATTTTTCTTGTTTCTTTTGCTCCTTGGAAGTTAATTTCTATTACTAAGGATTTTGTCCTATTTTTCTCCCTGACAAGGCAAGGCTTATAGGTAGAAGTACCTGTAAGCAAGTATCTTGCGATAAGTTTCTGCCTCTAGGCAGAGAGCCAGGCATCGTTGCCCTATGTGCAGTTAATGGACCATATCCTAAAGATGCAAATTGCTAGACAATAAGAACTGATGGATACACGAATGTTTGCAGTATTTAGGTAGAGTTCTAGCCAGGAGTATTTTGACCCTAGCCATCTGGGTACAGTATATAAATATGTATATAGATCAGTTTTGAATACATATGTTTGCCTTTGTGATGCTAGGTAGATCTGTTTTCAGCAGGAAAGGTATTCAAAAGTATGCATTCTGCTTCCCTTAAGGGCTGCCAGTAAAATTTGCATTTAAGTTGCATATGTAGTCTTGAGCAATAGGTTCTAAAAGCTACAAGATTTTGATTGATTGAAATTGAAAATAGCGCTACTGTTATTTTGGTGCCCTTTGTGTGTGTGTGGGTATGCATGTGCATGCGTGATTTTAGAGTATCAGATTCTACTTGAGAATAACTTACGTTTTTATGTGAACAATTTGAAGCTAATACTGTTGTGAAACACACCAACTATTATGTAACCACTACACAGGGTGTTTGCCAAAACTGAATAAATAAACATGCAATTCTTTAAAGTAATGGCATAAACAAACACTATAGTCTCTTAATCTGTGCTATGAGGGGCATCATTATGAGGGGCTGCCACTTTTGAATTTCACTGAATCCGAACAAAACACCACCACTGAAGTGATCTTCTTTCTTCATAATTGTTGGTATCTGCTCAAATGCTATGTCTTCCATCATGTTTGAACAAAACTGTCATTTTGCAAAATTAGATTATTAATTTTCCCAAGGCATGAATCTCAACCTTTGTGGGACTTTTACAATGTAATCATTAAGAGAAAGTTCATGAATACTTAATGAAAAAGAGGTATTTGCCTCATATAAATACCTTCACTCTTCTGTTCTGTATGCAGTGGCTGCATTACCATCTGGCAAAGGTTTCAGTTGACTGAAGCTGAAGCAATAAATTGATACAGTAAAAGATGCTACCAACAGTTTTAAACCAATTAAAATGCTTGAAGCAGGCTCAATGCATGTTAAAATATTATGTCTGCTCCTGCCAATAGCCATGTAGGAAAGAAATATAATGAGTCAACCATAGCTGAAGGAAAGATAGCAGGAGTCAGGGGTGCTCTTCATTGCAGGCACTTGTAACAAAGGGTCATATAATTAAAAAGTACATACTGGCAGGTGCCCACCATCCTCACCACATCACCCATAACTCTCAGGCAAGGGTGCAACTTACTTGACAAAGTTTGATATTTCATGTCTGTTGGAGAAATCTCTACAGATTGGGATCTATTAGTAGAAAACTAACATTGAATTTCCAGAATTTCCTGATGTCATTACTGGAGTAAAGAGAAGATAGATACTGGCCACAAAATGACTTTGAAAAGATATTTTGTTCCTCTCGTTTATTTATTGTTGTTTTGTGTTAAAGCAATTTTGATTTTTGAATGCGAATGGCTAAAAAGAAAGCAAATGAAGATTTTATAAAAGTCTTTCAATACTTAGGTGAGTCCCATCAGGTCACTTAAGATTGGAAAAGCAACAGATTTATCATGTTTCATATACACAATAGTAAATGTTACCTCTCAGTATAATTTTAAGTCTTTGCAAATATGAACGGCCATGTAAGTTCACATTTCTAAGGCTGGTAATGTGTACCCTAAATTCTGATGATTAAATAAAATGGAAGTTTAGTTCTGTATTAAATAAGATGGAAGTTTAGTTCTGTAGCATTTCTGAGAGATGTGCTCTGATTGATGGCTACTTATCCTTAGTATCATTATTTGCAGTTAAATTTAATTACAGTTGACCCTTGAACAACTTGGGTTTGAACTGTGCAGGCCCACTTATATGCAGATTTTTAACATTTCCAGTCAACAGTAGGCTATTAGTAGTTAAGTTTTAGGGGAGTTAAAATTTATATGTGGATTTTTGACTGCACAGGGTTTGGCGCCCCTAATCCCTGTGTTGTTCAAGGGTCAACTGTATTCTTTAAGCCCAATTTGTTGGTCCAGTCTTTTGACTGTGTGGGCAATTTTAGAGACACTAACATAAGTTAAAAAAAAAACAAAAACAACAACTAGGAATTCCTAAATACCATTTTATCTATATCTATCTATCATGTATCTCCTATTTATATTTATTTTTTTGAGTATAATTGATATACAATGTTACATTAGTTTCAGGTATACAACTTAGTGATTTGACAAGTTTATACATTATGCTATGTTCACCCCAAGTTTAACTACCATCTGTCCCATTACATTGCTATTACAATATCAAGGACTGTATTCCTTATGCTATGCCTTTTGTTCCCATGACTTCTTGATTCCATAACTGGAAACCTGTTATCTCTCTCTTCTCTTCATTCATTTTGCCCACTGCCCCACCTCATCCCCTCTGGCAACCATCAGTTTGTTCTCTGTATTTATAGGTCTGATTGTGCTTTGTGTTTGTTTATTCATTTGTTCTATCTTATGAAAGGAGTTTTATGCATACTCTGGTGATGAAACAGACTGTTTCAAATGTCAAGTGGCTCTGCGAAATATGCCTAGACAAGTTTGGCTCACATGCAGTCCCCCGAGTCGTGGAGTTCAGTGAATGGCCCCATTGCAGCATGTGCTCACAGCTGAAACCAAGGGGCTAGTCAGGGTAAACTCCATCGAAACATAGAAACAATCTGACTCCCAAAGTGGGAAAATACTATCCTGGGAAAACAAAATAGGTAATGTCCACTACAATGCTAATTTGTTGCTCCCTTTTCTGCTCGCCTTGTTTTTAGTTTCCTAAGCATATCTTGACATATGATTGTTTATTTGGCCAAACACACAGCAATTGCATGCGTGGGTGAGATACACAGGATGGTACCATACTCCCGTGGCCACCACTATGACGACCTCTGGTGCCGCTGTCTGCTGACAATGCTTCTCTTCGATTACAGTCAGAAGAATTGGCAAGCCCAATATCAAATATTGCTGAGTGCTGTGTGCCACACACTTTTCTAAGCATTCTACTATTATTGAGAAAGAACTGTTATATTAATTCAGGCTTCTGGAGGAAGAAAAAATTGGGGTTTGAATTGCTCCTCCTGATGGGAGCTTAACATTCTAAGTTTTTATTTTCATATGGAGATTATGGCAGCACATATTCCATTGCCTTGTGATGGTATTTATTTGTTTATCTGTCTTGTGATATTTAAAAGAAACAGAATATATGCATTTATTTATTTATTTTTAGAGAGAGAGAGAGAGATCACGAGCAGGGTGAGGAGGGGCAGAAGGAGAGGGAGAAAAAGAATCTTTTTTTTTTTAATTTTTTTTAAAGATTTTATTTATTTGAGAGAGAGAATGAGAGACAGAGAGCACGAGAGGGAAGAGGGTCAGAGGGAGAAGCAGACTCCCCACTGAGCAGGAAGCCCGATGTGGGACTCGATCCAGGGACTCCAAGATCATGACCTGAGCCGAAGGCAGTCGCTTAACCAACTGAGCCACCCAGGCCCCCGGGGAGAAAGAGAATCTTAAGCAGGCTCAACGCCCAGCATGGAGCCCAGTGCAGGGCTCAATCTCAAGACTCTGAGATCATAACCTGAGCCGAAATCAAGAGTCTTAACTGACTGAGCTACACAGGTGACCCAAGAATCAGCACATTTAGCATAATATATGGTATACGCCTAGGTCTCAATAAACGTTATCCCTTAATATCAGATACAAAGTCAAGGTTTTGTATAATTATGTTATTTGTTCATTGCCACAGAGGTAAAAGATAACATGGCTAAAATTTTGTCTCTCTGACTTCAGAATCCTTATTTTACACATTGCATTGTTCTTCTAGGAGCTCATTATTAATGAAATAGCGTTTTTATTATGTTTTAAGTTTAATACATAGTCAGAATTTTTATGCAGAAGATACAGTAGGATGTATTAGGAAGCTTAGCTGCTACTTTATATATGAGGACTGTAGAGCCCGAAAATATTCAGTTCCATGCCAAATATCACAGAATTGGCTAATGGATGAATTGAAACCAGAAATTAGGGCTTTTAACTCCCAATTTAGTACTTTAAAATGATGTTATATTGAAACAATTAAGAGAAAGTATGTAACATATATGCGGTTTCTGAATTATCATAATAAATTGAAAATGAATACCAGCGATTCACAACCAATTTTAAAAAGAATGTGTTCAATAATATTGAAGTTACCCCCTTCCTCCCTGATAAACATCTTCATCATCCTGAATTTTACTAACAGTTTTTTTTTTAATTGCTTACCATATCTGTATTTGTCTACTTATTTAGTTTTGCTTGGTTTTGAACCTTATAAAATTGCATCAAGCTACTAAATATTATTAATCTCTTATAATTACATAAGACCTGATATGTTACCCCTATCATGTAGAATATAGAGCATATAGAGAAAAAAAAGGCTTATTAAAGGAACTCACAGTAATGAGTTTTCTTAACTGTATTTGTCACTCTCTGAACATCTGTAAAGTTCCTGAAGCAGTCAGGAAGAGAAGACTCACACAGGATACTTATCTATACCAGGAGGACAAATGTAATTCCTTAAATAAGGCAACCCACTTTATGGAAGGAATCTGCTGGTTTGGGGAAATAATCACGGATGCCAACCAAATGGAAACAGATTACTTGGGTGAAAAATGAGGCACTATTAAAATATAAAATATTAGATAGTGTGAATTCTTTTGTCCGGATGTCCGCTCAATCAAGAAACATATGCAGAGTGTTAAAGACAGCAAAATCCCCCTGGTGACACAACTGAACAAAAGTAGAATCACATTTCAAACAATGTGACCCCATGATATGCCCATTTTCTCCTTATCCTTCAGAATTCTCCCCACACCCCCTATCAAATCCTGTCTTCTTACCCTGTATCAATTTACATAATTTATTTCTTTTGTCATCACTGATTATTAATGTGATGAAATAAGTAACATGTTTTCTTCTCTCTCAGTTTCAATACATTTAATCACATATACTGAAATAAAAACTGCAAAAGATATGCAAGAATAACATGAGTAATACAAATATTGTGTCCCATCTCCTTAAACACCTTTGGTTTCACATAGAGGAAGTCCTCACTAGGGTCAACTGGATAACTTCATGCATTCACAGTGCTACTGAGTCAACCCTGCCTGAGATGTTTTACTCCCCTTCAACTATTTTACCAATTCTTTAAAACTGCAGTCCAGGTATTACCTTCTCTAGAAAGCTAACCTAATCTCAGAGTCAGAGAAAGCATCTTTTCCTCTATGAATCCATAGCACCCATTCATATATTTGTTATGAGCCATCATTATTTTGAACTGTGATCATAATGTTTTTGACTACAACAGCCTTGAAGATGGGAATTACGTCTTATTTATCCACTCTCAACATGAAACAAACTATTGTGTAGATGGAAATACATTTGAGGACTGGAGAGATGAACTAGTGGAAACAGTTTCTTAGATGTAACCAGCAGAACAGTTTCTATACAGCAGTGGTCATATTATCTCTTCTCCTTGTCTTTTCCAAATTTTACTAATAATCCTAATGCTTCTTAGCAGTTTGGGTTAGATTACCTTTATTTTATTATTTTTTTAAATTAGGGCCTCTCTTATGAATTTGCTTAAATATCAGTATCTTCAAATAGAACACATGCTATGCTTATAGCCAAGTCTTTCTTTTTTTAAGATTTTATTTATTTATCTGACAGAGAGGGAGAGCATGAGAGCAGGAATACAAGCAGGGGGAGTGGGGGAGGGGAGAAGCAGGCTTCCCACCAAGCAGGGAGCCCGATGTGGGGCTCGATCCCAGGACCCTGGGATCATGACCTGAGCCGAAGGCAGACGCTTAATGACTGAGCCATCCAGGCACCCCTCCAAGCCTTTTTTTGAATTTAGCAATAATAATGCTTCTATAATATAAGCTCTATTTTTCTCCCATTATCTTCTGTAGCTTTGCTGAATTTGTCTTGTTATCCCATACCCACAATTGGCAAAGCCTATAGCCAACGTGGCAAAAGTTTAGCAGAGTTTGAATAGAAACAAAGTGGGTCACCATGGAAGGGACAATGATCAAATAACAGCATAAGTTTAATAGTGTTAAAATTGTGACTGTTAAATCAGAAGAAGAAATTGTTGATTTAACCTCCTCATATGAAACATAACATTGTGTTTACCTACATTTCAAATAAAACTGTCCTTTTATGATCACATCCCTAACATTAAATGTGTGAAGCAAGTATGTGCATGGGTGACTTTTGAAAAGAATAAAAAGGGCTCTGCAGATCAGGAAACACCAGTTTAATCACAACCTTACTTATTTTAAAGTTTGAGAAACATATTTTAATTTAAAATAAATACATTCCATTGAATGCTAAATGATTGGCATTATGCAAATTGGATATAGACCATTATTTTAGCGCTTCACACAGGTGTACTATATTTCAAAACTACCATCACAATAATCTACTGTTTTTATTTGATGAGCACAGAAACTGCATTGTAAGCTTGCCTGCCATGCTTTGAGATTTATCACTGAAAAGCTGTCTTTAAAGCATTTCTGAGTTGCAAATTAATTATAATGAAAGCACCATTATGAAGTTATTATTGTCAATGAGTTTTCTTTATTTGCAGAGTGCTTTTACAAAAATAGTCATGTTTCTAAGGATCATCATCAGACACATATTCTGATTGTCAAAGAACGAGTAAAATAAATAAAAGAATCAGTTATATTTGGAATAGAATTGGAATTAAGTATAGATGAAATTGGCTTAAATAGTTTATAGCACGTGTGGAAATTTTTTTAGTAGAATAATATTCTTGATAATAAAGATAACTAATATTTATTGAACTGTTACTGAACATTATAGGCACTGTGATAAGGCAAAATGGATCTGAAATTTCTTAGTGTTTTTCGTGTTCCTTAAAAGCTATTTGGATCTTTTTCCATTAATAATGCATATCAATGCTGTCCATTTGGAGATGATGGAGATGATTGATAGATAGATGATAGATAGTCTTATTTTGACTTATGAAAATATTGAAATTTCTTAGGCTGAGAAATATATACTTATGTTCTTCTAATGTATTGATCATCAATATATGCCAATATACTAGACATGCATTATGAAAATGAATTGTTCTCTGACAGTTCATTTTACACTGTTGTGTGAGTCCATATAGATATAAGTGGAGTATCTTTTTGCTAATATATAGATTGTAGACATGTTTCATCACTTGGCTTTTTTTCTTGTTTCAAGTGAATATATTAAAGTATTCTTAAAATGTGTTAGAATATAGTTTTCACTTTGACCATAGTAGTAAGCAAATACTTTACATTAGGACATTAATAAATCTTCTTTAGTAGTTGCATCATTTATATACTATTGCTTAGCCAACAATTCCAAACTTAATGGCCAGAACACAACTTTTTTTTTTTTTTAATCATAATTCTGTGGCTTGGAAATTTACAGAAGTCAGCTGAGAGGGCTTGTCTCTGCTCCAGGTAATGTTGGCAAGGCTTATTCTTATGTTTGCAGTAGGATGGCAGGTTGGTTGATGGCTGTCTGATCCCAGATTTCCTTTTTCATATGTGTATCATCTGACTGAAACTGTTAGTTGAAGTATCTATGTATTTTCTATATGTCCCCTCCAGAAGCTAAACTTAGGATTCCTCATGAGGTCACTGAATTCCAAAAGGACAGGTCTTGATAAGCATGAGGGCTTATTAAGACTCTACGTGTGTCATATTTTCTAATGTCTCATTGGTCAAAACAAGCTACATGATCAAGCTTAGACTCAGTGTGGGAAGAGATACACAAGGGTCATGAAAACTGAGAGGTATAATTTATTGATGGATATTAATGCAAGAACCTACCATAGAATATAGCCCTAATGTTTCACAACTTTACTTCATGGAAAATACTCTTAGTTATTCCCAAGATACTCCAAATCTCAAACAGTGATGCATCAAGCCCAAATCTGATGATTTTAGGATTTGGATTACAGCAGAATGCAGAGGAAGCTCCTTGGATATAGTTCCTTGAGTATTTCTCCTCTTCATACATATAATTAAATTAAGTTTTAGAATTAAAATTAAAAGATGTTAATTCCAGACATGCCACATGCAAAACTAAGACAGAGACAAGATAATGGATTTTTACATCTTTATTCAAAACTTAGAAGTGATGGACAACATATAGGAACACTGGTTCACAGCAATTCTATAATTTAGCCAGACAGATTGTCAGACTCCCTACTCTAGGGTCAGTAAAGTTTCTTTGGTTAGGGCCCAGTTCCAGTCCTTTGGTGAAACTCCCTATTCAATTATTCTCCATGGTGCTTGGATCTGTCATCTAGGCTGTTGGTTCTGCCCTCAGAGAGATCCTTCCTTTTCTATAAGTAATGACCTGTGTTTTCAGTTGAACAGCTCTGAAGACGTTGCCTTATTATAGAAAGCTGGAAAAACAGAGTACTGTCAAAATTTGTTTCCATTTTGAATCATGTCAGTTTCTTACAGTCCAGATGCTCTTTTGAAATGCAATTCTCGGGGCGCCTGGGTGGCTCAGTCGTTAAGCGTCTGCCTTCGGCTCAGGTCATGATCCCAGGGTCCTGGGATCAAGCCCCACATCGGGCTCCCTGCTCTGCGGGAGGCCTGCTTCTCCCTCTCCCACTCCCCCTGCTTGTGTTCCCTCTCTCGCTATCTCTCTCTGTCAAATAAATAAATAAAATCTTTAAAAAAAATGCAATTCTCTTAAATTTTTTGGTTATTACCCATGAATCTTATTGATACCTACAATTCAAAAAACACTTCCACGATTCTTTTTAAGATCTTTTCTCTACTTGTCAGTCTGTTGAGGGACTATATACTTAGATTCCTATAAATACTTTTATAAAATGAGAGGGGCTTCAAACACCAACTGGAAATTTTCCGAGGTCTTATCAAAGGGTCTTATCATCACACCCCTGAGGTCATTTCTTACTTCAAGAATATCTTGCCTAATGGAAAAACTGGGTAATAGATATGTAAAATTTTATTTTTCAACCTACCATGTCCCAAGTTTTCTATATTTCTTCTAAATTCTGCTTGCAAAGACTTACTTTAACTTTTGAATGGAAACTCTTATCCTATGCACCTAGTATACATAACTAATATTTTCAACATTTTATAGAAATTTACTTAGCCAGGTTTGCAAAATCTTTAGGATTGTTTTTTAAAAATCTTCCAAGTTACTGAAGTAATACTCTTAGCTGGTTTTTCTGCTACCATGTAGCATGAGTCTCCTTTTTTTTATCCTGCAATAATAGTTTTATACTTACTTTCTAGTCTTACCTAGACGTTACAAACTGCCTTCTCATACATTTCAATTAACACCTGAATCTGATTTTGAAGCCAGTGTCACACATTTTATGTTTTTATCTTAGTAGCTCTCCAAATCCAGTACCAATTTTTGCATTTATACCTATTGCTACTAAACAAATCATCTAATATTTAGTGGCTTAAAATAGCAACCATTTATATGCTTGCTGTTCTGTAGGTTGTCAACTTCAGCACTGAGACAGCTCATCTCTGCTTTACGTAGTCTCTCCTCCCTTATGTTTTTGTTTTTAGTTGATTTTTGTGACGCTAGCTGGTCCTAGATAACCAGTCATGTGACTGTAAGTTTTTTGGAGTTGTCAGTCAGATTACCTCATTTTCTTACACATGGCCTTCCCATAACTAGCTTGGGTTTCCTTAGGTGGCAGCTAGTTTCGAGGAAGCCAAACCTCAATATACAAATGTTTAAAGAGTTTCTGTTTATGTCTGTTTGGCTGATGTTCTATTGGCTAAACTGAGTCAAATGGACTGAGGCATTGTGGGAGGGAACTATATAAGCTCATAACTACTAGGATTTTTAGAAGTCATTAATGTAACTACTTCCTCTGGTAGTTATCTTTTTTCTTTTCTTCCAGTATTTTTTTTTTAAAGATTTTATTTATTTATTTGACAGAGAGAGACACAGCGAGAGAGAGAGCACAAGCAGGGGGAGTGGGAGAGGGAGAAGCAGGCTTCCCGAGGAGCAGGGAGCCCGATGCGGGGCTCGATCCCAGGACCCTGGGATCATGACCTGAGCCGAAGGCAGACGCTTAACAACTGAGCCACCCAGGCGGCCCTCTTCCAGTATTTTGATTATGAATTATAGTTGTCAAAGATTCCTGCAAAATAAAGAACCAGATATTCTGGCTATAACAATTCAATTATAGATAAGCCAGGGGAATTTATTCATGTGAGGCCACCTTCTCTTACAAGTTAAATTTGTTTTATGTTATATATAAAAATAATAATAATAATATTGAAAAGCAAGCAGGAAAACATTAGTGGAGATTATACAATAAGCAAATCTCAGTAGAACAAGTGTTCTTTCTTAGGGCTGGATTATAGAGGGCATGCTAACTCCATAGTCTTCATAATCTGCTATCTTTCAAACCATCTTCTCTCCCATATATGGTACTTCTCTTGATCTTGTTGAGATTAAATATTTCAAAGAATTCACAAATGTCTCCCAAGCAATATTGTAGCTCTTCTTTCAAATTATCAGGGTATATAACCTTTTAAGTAGTATGACTTTATGCATACTCAAAAAGGGGGACCAGATTTAAAGGACTTCTTTAGATTTTATCCCATCCTTTTAATGTGGGACCAGCCTTTGACAGTACCTTTTAGTGTTAACAACTAAATATTTAACCCACATCTAAAATAACAAGTATAATAAAAATATAACTACCACATAATAATTAACATATTTAAATCTCATGGTGAGTTTGGTGTTCCAGGACGGCAGAGCATTCAACAGGTGGACAAAGGACTATAATAGGGGAGAACCATTATAATCTAACATGGAGTTTATCCCGTGTGACATTACATATCAAGAAGTTTGAAGCCTATTTAAACATTTTTTTAATAAAAGATAAATCTGTGGAAGATGAATTTGGAAATTAATGAGGCTTTGTTAAGAAAATTGGGGGATTTTTTTTTAAGAGTAAGAAAAAATGTAACAAATACATGAACTAAGGAAGAGAGAGTATAGGTGAGGATTCATTCACAGTGCTGAATGATAGTTTGTAAGGTGAAAGGACATGGTTTACTAAGAGTTGGAATGTGGAAGGAGAGAATAAGAGCAATCCAAGGGCCTTTCTAGTTTTCTGGATTAGACTGATACTATTGTGGTAGGATTGTATCAAGTCAGTTTAGGTAGGGTGAAACTATATTTCTTAGAGCTTCCTTCCTCCTTCTAGTTTAGCATGAACCATGAGAGATATTTTGCATAAAATCTTGAAGGAATAAATGAAGTAGCAACTATCTCCTTGTGCTCTAAAACTGCAGTAGACAAGTCATTGCTGCAGCTCATGCATGCTGACATTCATCTGTCGGCTCACCTACGTGGGCCCACAGCAGTTCCCAAAGCTCTTCTTTTAGTTTCTCTGAGCTAGGCGTGCATTTAGCTCCATGATGAAGTATGACGGCTTCTCCGGCAGGCCATACATCCTCCAGCTGGAGATTTGGAAGTGGTGATAAAGCAGACTAGGTTCCAGTACATCCTCGTGGTTTGTAGCTCAGATTCCCAGTTTTCTGTTTATCTTTGTTTCCCTCACTTTACCTAGATTTCCTTTTCCTGACTGCTTGTCCTTTGGACCTCAGTCTCTACCACCAGAAACAAAAACAAAATCTCACAAGGACTGTATATTCCTACAATTATGTAAGGTCAAATCCTAATGATAACTTATACATACATATATATGTATATCTATAAGTATGTATACGTATATCTTTTTTTGAGATTTTTATTTATTTATTTTGAGAGACAGAGAATGCACGAGCAGGGGCAGGGGCAGAGGGAGAGGGAGAGAGAATCTCAAGCAAGATTAGTGCTCCATACAGGGCACCAGACAACAACTATAAGATCATGACTTGAGACGAAATGAAGATGCTTAACCGACTGAGCCACCCAGGTGCCCCCCCATATATATGTTTCTTATAATAAATTACAGATAAAAAATAAGTTGATAGATACAGATATAGATAATGGGTAATATAGAGAGATAGATAGAGAGACTGAGGAGGAAAGCATGAAGAAACCAGAAGAGTAGTATCCTTGAAACCAAGAAAGGAAAGATTAGAGAAGGAGGTCATAAGCATCAGTGAGTCAAGTAAAATCAACACTTAATCCATGGATTGGGCAATTTGAAGGACACTGCTAATTTTGGCAGTAGTAGCTTAAGTGAAATGGCGAGGTGAAAGTCTCAGTGGACAGATTGAGAGCCACATGAGAATTTAAGGAAGTGCCAATGATATGTGAAATCCTTGGAAGTATAAGTACAAAGGGATGAGGGGGAAAAATGATAGGCCAAAGTGTATTCTGAGAGCATAGTTTGTTTATTTATGTCAAAGTGAGGAATTAAAGGCAAAGCCTGAGGGAATAGAGACGGTAAATGTGGGAGAGGCTGTGGATAGTTAAATCTGGTTTTCAGATGGATGTCAACCTAAATCTAGGTATGCATTAAAACTTGGGGAAAATTTGCATCCGTTCTTTTAAATTAATAAGGGTAGTCGTGTTGCAGCTAGGTTTATAAGGGTAGGATAAAAATTTGAGGTATCTCATTTTAAATAAACTTGCCCTCTGTAGTGGGTTGAATAGTGTCCCCTGAAAAGATAGGACGAAGTTTTAACCTTTGGTCCCTGTGAATTGTAAGATTATTTAGAGAGAGAATCTTTGCAGATGTAATTAAGGAAGGATCCCTAAATGCGACCATCCTGGATTAGGATGTCCAATGAAGGGTATCCTTATAAGAGCCAGAAAAGGAGAAGACACAGAAGGGAAAGCCATGTGAGGAGGAGGACAGTGAGGGCTGCCAGGCAGCTACAAGCCAAAGAATGCCAAGGGTTGTCAGCAGCCAGCTGCTAAGAGAAAAACAGAACACAGATTCTGCCTCAGAGTCTCCAGAAAGAACCAGAGCTGCCAACAATTTGGGTTTGAAATTCTGGCTTCCAGAACTATGAGAGAATACATTTCTTTTATTTTATGTCATGCAAAGTGTGTGTGTGTGTGTGTGTGTGTGTGTGTGTGTGTTATAGCAGGCCTGGGAAAGTAATACAATTCTGTTTAATTTTTGTTGAAAGCCTATGTGTTCAGTCCCAGTTACTTGCCTGACACCTTGGCATTAAACCAGAGAAGGAAGCTTTTTCCCGTATTAAATACAGGGAAAGGAAGAAGACTGAGCAGTTAATAGTTAGTTATTGCTTATGGTTCAACTCTATTCTTACTTAGAACACATTTTATTATAATTATTTCATTTTTGAACTGTAATTTTTCTAGAGAAAAAATGCATTTAACTTATTCCTATCTTTGGTGTTGCTGTGAGGATAGGCTTATTATCAATAAATAATCAGATATTTCTTATATATTGGTACAGTTTGCAAGAAAAACATTTTTTTAAGAAAAAGCATTTTTAATTGAAAAAGTACAAGCTTCGGGATGCCATGGGTGGCTCAGTCGGTAAGTGTCTTGCCTTCGGCTCAGGTCATGATCCCAGGCTCTTGGGATTGAGTCCCGCATTGGGCTCCCTGCTCCGTGGGAAGCCTGCTTCTCCCTCTCCCACTTCCCTTGCTTGTGTTCCCTCCCTCGCTGTGTCTCTCTCTGTCAAATAAATAAATAAAATCTTTAAAAAAACAAAGAAAAAAGTACAAGCTTCTTTTTTGTTTGAAGGTAGGTACAGAGTAAAGTTAATATATTCTATAATTTCCTTTGTTGTTTCTTCATGAGAAAATATTCATTACTAAAAGAAAAAATGAGATAGAAATAATGCATATAGCAAAACAAACTTTTTTTTTCAATAAGTGAACAAAAATACTATTTCAAGATTTAGCCACATTTTGACTTGTAGTTACACGAATTTTCCAATTACATCTTAGCAATACAGTCCATAGAAATTAAACATTATTTCAAGATTATTTCTGCTAATTTTTATTTTAGTGACATTTTAATTTAACTAACGTTGACTATTTGGAAACTTCCACTGTAAACAACTAATCAAAATCTGCTCTCCTAGTGCTATGGATGGGATATTTGTGTACCTGCAAAATTCATATATTGAAACCTAACCCTCAGGGTGATGGTATGAGGAAGTGGGGTCTTTGGCAGGTGATTAAATCATGAAGATAGAGCCCTAATAAATGGGATTAGTGCCCTCATATTGGAAGCCCAAGAGAGCTCTCTTACCCCTTCCATCATGTGAGGTTACAGGGCAAAGGAGGCCATCTATGAGCCAGGAAGCAGGTTGTCATCAGACACCAAATATGTTGTCTCCTTGATTTTGGACATCCCAGCCTCCAGAACTCTGAGAAATGAATTTCCATTGTTTATAAGCCACCCAGTCCATGGCACCCTCTTATGGCAGCCCGAGTAGACTCAGAATGGTAGCTTAAAAATTCAGCTTGTTTTCAAGTTTCTAGCAATTCTTTACAAAGCCTATAATCACTGGGCCACACGAGATTATGTGCTGCAACAGAGACTGACAGTGCTCCACAATTACTCATTCCACTTCCTCTTTGTAGCTGGGCATGGAGCGATGATGTTGAAGGCTTTATTTCTAAGTCTCTTTGTAGTTCGATGTGGCCATGCTACTAATTATAACAAAGAAAATGAAAATGACCATGATGTATATACTCCCAGAACGTACATCTATAAGGATATTGTTTGCCTTCTACTTCCTTCCTTTCCCTTTTCCAACAGGTGTGTAATTAGGACAGTGGGGGGCAGCATCTCCAGCACACCTGTGTAAGGACAACAGGTGTGGTATCTGGTGTGGAAGCATCCACCTTGACTAACTGCCATCGCGATGTGCTGTGTAAGAGACCAATAAAAATAATTCTATTGTATTTGCGCCACGTCTTTGTAGGATATGTGCTTTACAACAAAACAATAGCTCACTACATAATGAGCTCTAGAAACATTGTTGAATTATGTACCTGGATATTATGTGAAACAAATGACTCTGACCTATTGAGAATTCAGAAGTTTATGCCGACATTGGAAATTATTTCTAGTCAAATTTATTGCTTTGTTTTTTGTTTTGTTTTGTTTTTTTTGTTTTTTTTTTCCCCAAGTATCAGGAACACAGCAAATTCAGACTGGAAGTCACATACCTGCTGAAAAGTTAATGTGGATCACTGCTTCAGACAATTTCTTAAACAAAAAGACATGGTTTCAAATTAAAGGGTGGAAACCTTTTAAAAAAACAGGAATCAGAGAAAGGCAAAGGGTGGTAATGAATTAACTAGGAGGTGGTAGTAAAGTACCGCTGTGAAAAAGGTCAATGTTATTCTCAAATGTACATACAGAATAACTTCTTGTAGAGCAGACAAGTTAATATTGAGAAAACAGTCTTGTTCCAAGGACATCTAAAATTCTCTGTGATGCATTATCTTTCTGTTTTAAGGAGACAAAATAAATTTCAGAAGAGGAAAATAATTCTGGGCTTAAGAAAACATATTTGCGGGCGACTGGGTGGCTCAGTTGGTTGGGTGACTGCCTTCAGCTCAGGTCATGATCCTGGAGTCCCTGGATCGAGTCCCGCATCAGGCTCCCTGCTCGGCAGGGAGTCTGCTTCTCCCTCTGACCCTCCCCCCTCTCATGTGCTCTCTCTCATTCTCTCTCTCTCAAATAAATAAATAAAAAAAAAAAAAGAAAACATATTTGCTATATTCACAGTGGACCTATTGTACGGTTATCATGTTCAAATTAATCAAGTAATATAGTTCCCCTTCTTTATAATAATCTTTATTTTTTTATTTATTTATTTTTTAAGATTTTATTTATTTATTCATGAGAGACAGAGAGAGAGGAGCAGAGGGAGAAGCAGGCTCCCAAGGAGCAGAGAGCCCGATGCGGGACTCGATCCCAGGACCCTGGGATCATGACCTGAGCCGAAGGCAGACGCTTAACCATCTGAGCCACCCCGGGGCCCCTTTTTTTTTTTTTTTTTTTTAATAATCTTTATTTTATTGTCTGTATACATAGCGAGTCAGTCACACCCTGATTTTTAAGGAAAATAACATACATGTGACATCCAAATAATATATTCAATGTTTACTATGTAACTGAATCACTGTGATCAGAAATTTGAATTAAGAATAAAAACAATTTTAATATACTATACAAAGGAAAAGTAATAGCATTACATGGAAATTATTTTAAATGCTTATTTCAAAATCAAGCATGAGTACTTTTAGAATGATTTGAATTAAAGCCTAATTTAGGACTTAGAATTAGGAGGAATCTTTATAATGGGACATGGATATATAAGTTGGGGAGGGAGATAATTGGCTAATAATTTAAAAATCAGCCATCTACTTGACTGTTCCTCCTCCCTCTCCCTCTCCCCTCACCCCACACACATGACACAGAAAGAAGGCACCCTTCATCTGTATCAATTAAGTTTAACCGTTGATAATGGTTTTCATTTGAAATAAACACTTTAGTTGACCTTATGTGCAAACACAGGTAAGAAAATTCTCCCCGATCTGTCTACTCAATCTTTCTGTTGAGAATCTGAACAGGACAACTTCCCTCCATTTATGCCAGGTTAGAAGCCTCGTTAAAGTATGTGTCTCTCAGGGTCACCTGGGTGGGTGGTTCAGTCGGTTATTGATTTCTGCTAAGGTCATGATCTCAGGGTCATGGGATTGAGCCCCTCATGGGGCTCTGTGCTGAGCGGGGAGCCTGCTTGAGATTCTCTCTCCTGCACCTTCTGTCCCTCCCCCCCCCCTTAAAAAATGTGCCTCTCAGCTGGGGACCCCATCCAGTAATACTTCTCATGTTTTACAAGCAATTAATACTCTATCCTTGTAAAGGTAGATATATTCTCCAAAATCAAACTCAAATCTCCCTCAGAAAGTCATGAGGTGTTGGCAAAACTACCGAGGCAGAAGCATGGGTGGTTTCATGTCACACCTGCTCTGATGGAGTTGGCTTAGCCTTCCCAGATACCCTTTCCTTGTTGCTGTTGTCACCCATGCCTCAAAGTAAGTGGCAACCACTTCAACTGTGCTCTTTACTCACTTCCTCACTGAGCAATACTACTCTCCACAGCACTAGAACATTCTGTTGTTTTTGTACTCTTCCCAAGTGTGGACTGGTCGCGTCCAGTGTTTATGTGGGGAAAACCGAAGCAGGCAGAGTAGAGAAGATCAAGGTGTGGGCAGCATGGCGCAGACAGAGGCTTGGTAGAACATCAGAGAAAACTGGGAGATTTCTGTACTTCTAGTATTTATTTCCATTTACCTCACCAGGAAATTTAAAACATATTTAATGGTTGGAAGTAAACACAGAACACAGATTTGGCGCAGTCAGGGTACTCCCCTTGAGAAGGGCCCGGGGCTAGAAAAATGCATGCTTTCTAAACGCATAGCTGGGGAGATCTTTTGCTCAAACTCCTCTCCTTTCTTTTAAGTAAGGATTCGTAGACTAAATACTTCTGGGGTTTTGTTTCTTTGCTTTAAATACATATTTGGTAATGTTTAAAATACCATGTTAGATTTGGATGAAACCTTACAGGACACAAATACGAACCCCAGCATCACCTCAGTCTTTCCCAGCAGTTACTCTGTGCAGTGCTTTTGTGAACACTGATCTGCTTTCCTTTGATGCTTCTTTCAGATAGGCCATTCATATAGTTCTAGATTCAGCAAAAAAGCCAATGACACTGGAAAAAAATTTTTTTTTTCTTCCAGGCTGGGTTAGATGCTTGCCACTTACTTCCACAGCATAGTATGCTTACCTCTGTCATAACAGTCCTTCCCACGGCTTGCAATGGTCTCTGTCCTCACGCTATTATAAAACTTTACTGAATTGCAGCTTTCTTTCATTTTTGTAATCTCAGGAAACTAGTACAAGTGTGTGGCTCCTCTGTGTCCTCAACAATCATTTACAGAACAGTAGAATGGACTACTTACTTTACACATATTGAATTGCAGCTCCTATGAATTAAAGGACTCCTGGTTATTAAATTACTTGCAAAATGAAGACATGGTTCCTGCCTCTTAGGCCAAATCTCTCCTCATTTCGAATTACGTCCACTGAGAATCAGTTGCTTTCTCCTTCAACTTCTCTGTGCCAGACCAGCATCTCTTTATAACTACGAGTATTTTGACCAAGTAAAACTTTAGCTAGGGGAGTTAAGTGCATACAGAGAAACTGCTTAAGAAAACATTTACTTTTGTTTTATCCCTCAGCGATTTTCTACAGCAACTGTTTATAAGTCTTCCCTCACTTGCTGTCACATCTGTAGGAAACTGTAGGGGGGAAAAAGGTGCAAAATATGTTTCTCAGTTTGGTGAACAGCAGTCTGACTAGACAGGGCTGAGGTGCACTTGGGCTCTGTCACAGCAAACTCGAATTTTTAGTGCAAAGTTCTTAAAGAATTAAACACATGCCAATTTCTCACCCTTTCTCTTTCTGATTCATAAGAAGATTACGGAGTATAGAACTTAAAGAGGTTTACTTTTTTCTTCTAAGATTCTTTTTTTCCCAAGGTGGACTAATGGATTTTGTTGTATTCAACCAGTCAGAACAATCAGCTTTTCTAATGAAGCAGTTATCTTTGGCACAGAATGAATTTTATGACAAAAAATAAATATTGAGATCGATTAGAATAATCCTTCTTTTAGATATATGGCAATTGAGGCTCAGAGAAAGTAAGCCAGGTGCTCATGATCATACTAATTAAGGGCTAGGATAACAATAGGTTCCTGACTTTAAGCCTAAATTTCCTTTTATTCTATTAGCTCCTTTCATAATTTCATAAAAAATAAAACTGTCATACTCTTTAAGGATTTTTATTGAAAAAATCTAAAACTTAGATAACATCGTCTTTGTTCGATGTCAGTATGAAATTTAGAAATATGCATCAGTCGTTCTTAAAGTTGGATAAACCACACATTTTTTAAAGTTGGATATTATTCAAAGATGTTGAAAATAGGTGGAGTTCATTTTATCATTTTTATCTCGTGATGATTTCTACTTTTGTCACGTAGTCAGTTATGATTCATATGCAACTGTACTTGTAGTTTTCAAGTTTGATCTTCCCCACACACTAAATAAAGTTTTATTTTGTTGGTTGTTTTATGTACAGCATTCTTCCATGTAAACTGGAAACTACAGGAGATCTTGGGGGTGTGGTTCCAGACCAAAGTAAATATCACAATAAACCAAGCCAAATGTTTTTAGGCAAACAGGCATGAGCAGTGAGAACCGAGTAAGGTAAAAGGGCCCGCAGCAACCAACAGGCTGAATGCAAACGGGCTCATTAGGCGACCTGCCTCAAAATATCCAAAGGCCCTAGCTGACCAATAGGGCTACTTGCAACCAGGCACAGGTCCCAAAAGAAGGAAAATTCCATATGCTCCCATTCGTCCTCCTTCTTCCCCATAACTATGGCTCCCCAACAGTCTGACAGTCTCTGCCTTGCAGTCCTTCCTGCCCCTCCCTTGCAGGTATTCAATTATCTTCAATCTCCTTTGTTTTGCTTTGGGTGAATTCTTTCACCATCCCTGCCGCCAGCTTCCACCTGACCAGGTTTCCCCACACAATGCATTTTTTTTGGTTTCCCAGCGCATATAAGATGGTATGTTTACACTATACTGTAGTCTATTAAGTGTGCAATAGCATTTTGGCTAAAGAAAGTAATTACGAAATCTTTATTGCTAAAAATGCCAGCCATCATGTCAACTTTCAGCGAGTCATAATCATGGATTACAAATCACAAAAACAAATATAATAGTAATAAAAAAAAGTCTGAAATAGTGTGAGAATTACAAAATGTGACACAGAGATATGAAATGAGCAAATGGTGTTGGAAAAACGGTGTTGATTGACTTGATGCAGGGATGCCAGAAACTTTGTAAAAAGCACAGTATCTGGGAAGCACAGTAAAGCTAAGCACAATAAAATGAGGTATACCTATACTTTCCTTTTTTCTAAGACAGTAAACTCCATTCAGGTCAGCTTGAATGTGCTGATTCAAATTTAGAGTTCTGTGGAGAAGTTGAACTTAAAAAATTTAGTGTGTAGAATTCTATCATATAATGTATACTCTATTTTGTATAATTTAGGGAGTGAATCAGTTTGCTAGGGCTGCCCTAAAAAAGTACTACAGACTGGGTCGGTGGCTTAAACAACACATATTTATTTTCTCATAGTTCTGGAGACTAGAAGTCAGAGATCAAGGTTTGGTTTCTTCTGAGGCTGTCCTCCTCCTTGGCTGGCAGATGACTTCCTTATCTGTCCTTACAAGGTCTCTCTGTGTGCCTGCACCCCTCGTATCTCCTCGGGTGTAAACTTTTCTATAAGGGCACCGGTGAGTTTGGATTAGGCCCTACTCAGAGACCTCATTTTAATATAATCACCTCTTCCAATGCCCTGTTTCTGATTACAGTCACATTCTGAGATATTGGGGGTTAGAGCTTCAACATATAAATTTTGCAGGGAACACAGTTCTGCCCTAACAGGCAGCATATATTTCAAACATATTAAGGAATAGGTTCTGCAGTGCGATGAAGCAACGATACTGTGGAAAGCCCTCTGGTTTAAGAGTTAATAGTTCTGAGTATTAGACCTATCCCTGTCTACTCTTGTACAAGTCAAAATCTTTCTATGCTTTGATAATCTCAATAGCGAAATGAAAAGGTGGGACCAAGAGACTCTTAAGGTCCTTCTCACTAAAGTTCAATGATCCATGAAATTTTTAAATATGTAAAAATTCATTTTGATTTCATACCACCTCTGATATTTTCCATAATACAAAATAATGAAGTTCCAATTTCTCAAGGTTCCTAGGCTATCTTTTAAAATAAGAATATAATTCTTTCCACTTTGTTGCCTTCAAAGTTTTGCTATCAGGACTGTGTTAAAAATGCAAAATGAATTTTTAACAGAGCATTGACACTTGCATTGTTAATGTGCCTTCAGGCATGTAATTAGCTGAGAAGTTCAATCTTTTATATTCCAAAGTTTGATCAGAATGCATAAGCTCAGAAAAGCTATAAAGTATTGACCAGCGTCCTTGATTTAAAAAAAAAAAGTTTGAAGCAAGCACTTAAAAGCTCTTTCTGTGAGTGCAAATGCTCCTTGTTGCTTCTCAATAACTATATTAAATACAATAAAATAGTTATTTTTCCTTTTTGAATATTAGCCAGAAACAAAACATCTACTATTTTTCTTACTTCTTTCTTTTTTTTTTTTTGAGGCACTTATTTTGCTTGGGAATATTTGAAAAGGGTCATGTGTAACTTTCTGCTAAGTGAATAAAGATGAATGATTCATCTTTAACAAAGCCTATCATCCATTAAGGAAAATAAAAAAAAGTCTGCCAGGTGAATATATTAAATAAAATTATAGTATAGGCTATTTAAATAAATTTAATGTGTTTCCCATTTATTTACATTATGTAAATAGTAACACACATTTATTTCTATAGCATTCAACTTCATATAGAACAGGTAAGAATTGTTTCTTAAATGCGATTAGAAGACATTAGGATTGCTCTGGAGAACTGGTGATTCAGTTGAGTAAAGACCAGAAAAAGGAAACTTGCATAAAAATTGAAAACATATCTGAATTGGAGATAATTAGAGATATTAACCACATCAGTCTGGAGGTAATTTTCTTTCATTTGAAGAACTTATGCATAGGTATACACTCTAATTGTTCAAAAGCTGTCTCTCTAATTACTTTTATATCAACTCATTGTTCAACAGAGAGTAGGTGGTAAGTAAATCTTGTTAATTAAAAGTTGCACTGGCCTAAGAGGGAGATCAGATTTATATAGTGCTTTTGCTTTAGGGAAAATGTAAGATTAGTTCTGCTGTGATTATGCTGTGATTACGTAGTATTCAGGTAAGAGAGGTTAAAGTTTGGAATAAGAATATTTCAGACCATTACAGCAAGAAGACACTATATTATCACAATATAAAAATAAACTTCAGTGGTAGGAGAAGTATAAAAAATAACTCTTTTAGGAAAAGGCCACTCCTGTGGCTGAGATAATCCTGATCTCAGTATTTTAAAAATATATTATAGGGGCGCCTGGGTGGCTCAGTCGTTAAGCGTCTGCCTTCGGCTCAGGTCATGATCCCAGGGTCCTGGAATCGGGCCCCACATTGGGCTCCTTCCTCCGTGGGAAGCCTGCTTCTCCCTCTCCCACTCCCCCTGCTGTGTCTCTCTCTGTCAAATAAATAAATAAAATCTTTAAAAAAATAAAAAAATAAAAATATATTATAATGGCAGTTGATTTGCAACACATCTTCAGAAAACAGCCATTCACAGATTAATGAGGTAATACAATTACTTTACAAAGAACTCTTTTGGATCTATTTGGAAACAGAAACAAGAATATGAATGAACAAAAGTGACCTGTCCTATTTCTGTGCTCCCATAATATTGCATACATACTATTGGGATGGTGGAGTATTCATTACATTCTACTTCAGATTCGTCTATGGTATAGTCATTTCATTTACTACTTTATAAGCTTTTGAGCTATGACCTTGTCTCAGTTGTATTTTATTGCTTACAGCACCGTTCATTCTTTCAAAAAATATTTATCAAATCTTTGCTATGTGCCAATTATGGTGCTATATACCAAATTACAATTGAGTGGAAATACACTGATTCTGCTGTCCTGTGTTCCAGGGGGATGCACGCGTGCATGCACACACACACACACACACACATGCACACTCTACACTACCGATATCTAATGTATTTAAGAGGAGCGGGAGTATTGGGGAATGTGTATGGGGATAACCCTATGGAAGTCAGATAAGGGTATCCAGCTGTGGAGTGCTTCAAGTAAGATTAGAAAAATGGATAGGATTTTTTGTTGTCGACAATAGAAGACCAACATTTGCCAAGCATGGCATTTGTGAGAATCACCTGTGTGGGAATTACAGATAGTTTAATATTGTAAAGGAGTGTCAAGTTTGAGTACCGGGATATATATTCCAGGTGGGTGATCTATGAATGGCAGGATGAAAGTCAGAAAGGGAGAGGGAGATGAAGAAAAGAAAGATAGAGGAGATGCCCTTGATCAGTAGTAAAGGGAACAGATCATAGAAGGATCTTCTATCATGGTAGAAGGTTTGCATTTTATACTGTAGAGGAGAAAGACATGTTGAAGGAATTTAGTGGAGAGTGACTTAGTAAAAAACTGTATGTCAATTAGATTCTTTGGCAGGTAAGAGATGTGTAGAATTTTGAATTGAAGAAGTATAATACTTGAAAGTCTACTCCAGACTTTGAAATTATATTAACTGACTACGGACCTAAGTATCTGCATTTTAGCAAGAACTGTCAGGTTATTCCTGGGGAGGTGATGGCTGAAACATCTTTTGACAGCTTTGAGTGTTGTTTCCATGGATCAAATTAAATATGAAGGCAACTGGATTTGAAATCTACCTCCTAACTAAGAATAGAGAGGACAGTAATACATAAGTGTATCTGTGTACACATGCGTGTATGTGTGGAGGTGGGTTGCCTCCAAACTTTAAAATCACCACCTTATTTTATCCACCTACAATTCAGTGATTACTGTGGGTTAATTTTTTTTTCCTATTTTAAATGAAGAAAGTGTGACTATAGTAGATAAATGACTCATTCCAAGTCACGGAAAGGAAGAGACAGAGCAGAGGAAAAACCAAAGCTAAATCTACGTGATTCCTTAGTTCACTGGAATCTCTTCTCCATCTCACTGCATAGCCTAAGGTAGAAGACACCAGCCAACTTCAGACTAGTGGTTCTCAACTGATTGTACTTTCGCCCCCAAGGGCACATTTGGCAACATGTTTTGTTAACACAACTTAGAGTGTGGGAATACTACTGATCTCTAGTGAGTAGAGGCCAGAGTTGCAGCTAAACAATTTGCAGGGCAAGGACAGAACCACAGCAACAAAAATGACCGAGGCCAAAATGTCAACAGGATGTACATATTAAGGTTCATTCCAGCTATAAATTTCAGTGAATATCAAAATAGTTATGCACACAGTGAGCCAAATAGGACATATTTGAGAAAGTGTTAATGTTGTAAGTCTTAGATTTCTTTCTCTCTCTCTCTCTTTTTTTTGCCTGAATACTATCAATAGTTCATAATTTCTTAGTGTTTATTCCTGATATCTTTTAGGCTCAACGCCTGTGTTACTTCATTTTTTGTGTGGTCTATATAATCTGTTGAAAAGTAAGGAGTACATTAAGATTCACTGATTTCCTACTATGTGTTAGGCAATTTCATATATGTTGATGCACTTTATCCTTAAAACTATATATTAAAATTGATATTATTATTGCTGCTACCCTTCTTGTATATAATTAAATAGTCCCTTAATATTGGACTTAGAAATAATGGTTTGGTTTTCCTTGGCAAAGAAATTAGTTGATCATTCTTATCTACATATCTCTTTAATAGATGGGTCTGGTTGAACAATCTGAACCTCAGCATCGACTCACATTGTGCAGGATTTTCACTATGCTGCAGAAGTGAGATTTTCAGGGAGAAAGGCAGATCACCAAATGTCTCACAGGACTCCAGCATGAACATTGCAGAGAAGCCGAGAATGCTAAAGTGCTTGTCATTTTTATGAGACTCTATCAGAAGCAAGCAAAGCGCCTATTCGGCAAATGAAAAAAAATCAGCTGATTTAGTTTATAAAACCAAGTATTTACAATTCCAGCCTTGCCACTAATTAGCAATGTGATTTGGGGAAATTCAGTATCTTTGTTCTCATTTTCTTAAACTATAGGGTCGAAATAGAACATTTCTAGCCTCCTTTCCAGCTTTATAAAACAATTTCTGCTTTTGTAAATCACTCATTTGGAATTCACTTGGAGAGGCTCACATTGTTTTCACAACCATCTTTGTATAAGTTGTATAACTTAGAAGAAAGTATAAATGTATGTTGTGTGTGTGTGTGTTTTAATTTCCTACAACTGTTTAAGGTCTGATGATTTTAAAATTGTACAGGTACTTTCTGGTTTTAAATAAAACTAGATTTTCTAGCCTCAGTGCAAATATTCTTAAACTATGTAATAATTTTAATAAATGTTTTTAATTAGTGCTGGAGATAAAGGTTCATATCTAATAGGAAAAAGGAAAGGCTGATTTGGGATAGAAACGTATATTTACATGATACTTCAAAATAACTCAACTCCATTCAGAAGAGACCAAATCCAAAGCCACGACTTTTTATTTATTTTTTATTTTTTTATTTTTATGTTCAGTTAGCCAACATATAGTACAACCTTAGTTTTTGATGTAGTGTTCACCAATTCATTAGTTGCGTATAACACCCAGTGCTCATCACCACACGTGCCAGGACTTTTTAGAGCCTTCTGAGTCTGTCCCTCTCTAGATGGTTGCCAGTTATCAGCCCTTGCAGGTGTGTAGAGGCAGTAATGTGCATATTGGATTAAAACAGAAAAAGAACACTGGAAGATTGCGTTTTCATGGCAAATCCAACAGAATCTTACTTTATTTGATATTACTGTCATTAGAGAAGAAGGTATAGTATTTTGGCTAGTTCTTCCTTTCCTTCCCTCCTCATCCAGCTGGAACCTCAGCTGTGACTTTTTTTTTTTTTTTTTTTTTTTAGGCTTTATTCTTTTCTTATTGAAGAATAATTGACATACAACATTGTATTAGCTTCAGGTGTACATCATAGTGGTTCGATATTCATAGACATTATGAAATGGTCACCACAATAAGTCTTGTTACCATTTGTCACCATACAAAGTTGCCAAAATATTATTGACTAGATTCCCTGTGCTGTACATTTTATAACTGGAAGATTGTACCTCTAAATACCCTTTCATCTATTTTGTCCATCTCCTCACACCTCCTCCCTCTGGCAACCATCAACTTTTTCTCTATATTTATGAGTCTGTTTTATGTTTTGTTTGTTTTTCAGATTCCACATATAAGTGAAATCATACAGTCTTTGTCTTTGTCTGACTTATTTAACTTAACATAGTACCTCTAGGTCTAGCCATGTTGTCACAAATGGCAAGATTCTATTCTTTTTTATGGCTGAATGATATTCTATATATATATATATATATATATATATATATATATATATATATATATACTCTTTTTCATCCATTTATTTACTGATGGACATTTGGATTGCTCCTATGCCTTGGCTATTGCAAATAATGCTGTGATGAACACAGAGGTACATATGTCTTTTCAAATTAGTGTTTTCACTTTCTTTGAATAAATACCTACAAATAGATGCAAACAATGAATCATGGAACACTACATCAAAAACTAATGATGTAATGTATGGTGATTAACATAACATAATAAAATTAAAAAAAAATACCTACAAGTAAAATTGCCAGATTATATGATAGTTCTGTTTTTAATTTGTTTGGAGTATAATTGACACACAGAATTATATTAGTTTCAGATGTACAATATAGTGATGCAGCAACTCTGTACATTACACTACGTGCATCACAAGTGTAGCTACCATCCATCACCATACACTGCTCTTATAGTTGACTATATTCCCTATGCCATACCCATCATTCCTGTGACTTATTCATTCCATAATTGAAAGCCTGTACTTCCTACTCCCCTTTGAGATGTGACTTTATTTAGAAATAGAGTCTTTGAAGATATATTTAGTTGAGATGCTATCACACTGGATTCAGCGTGAATACTAAGTCCAATGACTGAGTCCTTATAAGAGAGGAGAGAACACAGACATGCAGAGAAGAGGTCATTTTAAGATGGAAGTAGGCAGAGATTGGACTTATGCTACCACAATCTAGAAACTACCTGGCGCAGCAGAAGTTGGAAGAGGCAAAAAAGGATTCCTCCCTAGAGTCTTCAAAAGGAACATTGTTTTGCTGACACCTGGATTTCAGAATTTTATCCTACAGAATCATGAGAGAATAAATTTCTGTTGTTTTAGGCCACCTAACTTGTGATACACTGTTATGGCAGGTCTAGAAAACTAATGTAGATTTTGGTACTCAGAAGTGGGGTGGTTTTGTATCAAATATTTAAAAATATGGAAGTTTCTTTGAAATTGAGTAATGAGTAGACTGCAAATATTAAAGCTTATGATATAAAAAGTCTAGGTTTCCTTAAAGAAACTACTGGTGGAAATATGGACATGAAAGGTGCTTCTGTTGCGGTCTCAGAAGTAAAGGAGAAAAAAAAAATGAAGTAAAGGAGAACACACTATTGGACACTGGTGAAAAAGCAATCTGTTATGAAAAAAAAAACACAGCAAAAATCTTGGCTGAACGGTATACTACTGTTGGGCAGAAAGCAGAACATAAAAGCATTGAACTTGAATATTTAGCTGAGGACATTTCCAAACCAAGTGTTGAAGTTGTAGCCTGGTTTCTCCTTGATGTTATAGTAAAATGTGAGTAGAAAGAGATCAAATAAGGAAGAATCTGTTAAGCAAAATGGAACCAGAAATTGATGTTGTGGAAAATTCTCAGCTTATTTTTACTTTTAAAAAATGCTAAAGCATATTTTGGAGAGGATGCCAAGAGTGAGGAGGACGATCTGTTGTTGGAGATATTAGTTATGTGACTTATGGATCCAATAAATCATCTCAGCAGAGACAGAAATAGAGATGAAGTTGCCCAGAAAGGATCCGTGGAGAACCCTTGTGTCTAATGGCATGGATCCTCTTGAGAAATATGGGCAACAGGCAAGTTCTCAAGAATGTCAAGCCAGAGAAACACTGCAAATGGCTTGTACCTAGAATCTCACCCATAACTGATTTAGATGATGTGTTTCAGGACTTTTTGAGTTGATGATATTCAGATGAGATTTTGAACTTAGAGTTGATGCTGGAATGAGTTAAGACTTTTGAGAATGTTGGGGTGGAGTGAACTTGTTTTGCATGTGGAATGAATATGAATCGTGGAGGAACAGAGGGTGAACTATAGAGGGTTAAATAGTATACCCCAAAATTCATGTCCAGCCACCCAATTTGTGGTAGTTTGTTATGGTATCTAGTTGATAGAAGAGCGCAGGAAAATAACTCAGAAAGAAGATTTTCTGAGTTTGTGGAGGTTGGTATTCTACACCATACACATTTTTTATAATACTCTTCCCCATTCCCCATCCAGTCTATTCCCAAATAGATGACATTCTTCTCAACTAAAGCAGGACTGAGATTAGCTCTTGAGCTTTTATGTTGTGGTAGTCTGTGTCAGTGAAGTTCATTCATAGTGCTAACTTTTATAGATAGTCAAAATTCAATACTGGCTGCCAACATAGAATGCATAAGCAACATGTGCGGTGTGGTTAAACAAAAGAAATTATCTAGGACCAAAATTTTAAATATTTCTGTCCTAGTTGAGGCCTTAAAGAATTATACTTAACACAAGACTTGCAAAATATACATCATGGTACATTATGCTTCGTAATTGGTAATTTTTATTCTTTACAAGTTTTTGTTCGTTTCTTCACTTCAAGTAACTTTAAATCTTCCTAAAGTTCTAATTTAAAATAATCCCTTAAAAGTATGGCACACATCTTGGTTACTTTTGTAGCACCTTGCTGGTTCTCAGAAAGACTGGACACAGAATTGAACACTTAGTATTCATGATAGATGATACTGAAAAAAAATCACAGTCTTCATTAAATGTATAGTCTCTTAAACTGTCTTCCATATGTATGTAAAGCAATTAAATAAATGCAGATTTTTTTTTTCTTTAACACTGATTTCTTTCTGTTTTTCCTGGTAGTCAAAATAGGTTTAAAAACAATCCCTTCTTAGCTCACTCAGAAGAACTACAGATTGTTCTAGGACATAAAACAAATAGTGAAATGGATGTGAAAAAGGAGTTCCAAAGCACAGAAAGAGCTAATGTAAAGAGCACTATAAAAGCAGAGCATATTGTATAACCTGTACTGTGAATAATAACCCTGAGTACACGGAGAATACAATATGCTTCCTTATCCCTTTCAAGAACTGTTGGTGCCATTAAAAATCAGGAGATCCTGAGGCTAGCTCTGTGTACACCTTTAATTAAAAGTGAAATGTAAGGTAACTTCCTGACATTTTGCTTTGATTTGGTAATAAATAGAGGTTATTTAGGTAAATTATGCAAAGAATAACTGACCACTGTATTTCAATATTTTATTCTATTTTCAATTCATTGCTTGAAGTAAACTGTATGCAAATATACAAACTATTATGAATAAAAGCAAAATATAGAATGAATCGTGAGTAATATATATATATATATATATATATATATATATATATATATATATATATAT
>NC_058404.1:89003756-89004192 GCF_002201575.2 Neomonachus schauinslandi
TATATATATATATATATATATATATATATATATATATATATATATATTTAGTCCTTTATTCCAGAGCTTAAAATGTGTCTCTTCAATCACATTTCTTTGCCCTTACTAATTCTGACTAGGAGGTATTTTAATAACTCATCTTCACAGAGGATAGAGATTGAGAGACAAAAGTTTGTTGTTACAAATATATACCCTTTTCAGAACAGCTTGAAGAATGTAACAGTTATAAATATACTTCATTCACCTACCTGTTCTTTCATTTTGATAAATTTCAGAGTATTCTACTGAAGATAGAGCAATGTATAAATATAATCTCAAGAGACAGAGATAGATAGATGATAGATAGATGATAGAGAGATAGACAGATGATAGATAGATGATAGGTAGATGATAGATAGATAGATAGATAGATAGATAGATAGATAGATAGATAGAT